>NW_027280953.1:5000-7500 GCF_046629955.1 Centroberyx affinis
ACTATGCAAATAAACTTTTTTTTTCTTGAGCGTTACAGTGTAAGCTAATGGTGTTAGCTAGTTAGCATAGATGCTAGCGGAGTTTCAGTTGCTCTAAAAAATCTATATTTACAAAGTTCGCCGCTACAACAGAACATACTTGGGTTTAGTTAAAGTCTTATCTGAATGTGTATGTGGGGTTATTGTTAAAGTGTAGATTAGTAGAATATGAACTTTGGTCATGAAATCAAAAAAAAGAATCCAGACTGAAGCACGTTTATCAAACAGCATGTAGACCAGACACAGGACAGCCAACAAAGGGAACCTGCTGCTGGACTCTGGTCAGCGGGTCGATGCAGTTTGTTCGTTATGCTGCTGAAGATGATGTTCATTTCCTGCTGGTTTACTTCCTGCTTCCTGTCTGCAGGTCGATGGAAGGATTCCCGTCTGTCAGTTCCACTGGGAGGTGCAGAGAGCCGAGCAAGAGTGTCACACACAACTGCAGCAACAGCCACTGTACAGTGCAGGTACACACACACACACACACACACACACATGCATGCACACACACACACACACACACACACACACACACACACACACATGCATGCACACACACACACACACACACACACACGCAGGGAGGAATTGTTTGGAAAATCCTCTAGTACTAATGCAGAATGGATGCAGGATGGAGAGACTTTTACAGTGACTAACACTTTAGGCATGTGCAGAAGCTAAAACTCACACTTAAGAATTTAAGTGTGTGTGTGTGCATAGGTGTGTGCGTGTGTGTGTGTGCCTGTGTGTGAGTGTGTGTGTGACTGTGCTATTTGAAAAGCGGGGTGTGTGTGTCTGCATGCTGTTTCAGGTTGTGTTGCAACACTTTCACTATCAATCATTTATTTACCTCTCTGGCCGGCTACTCCTGCTTTCGGGTCATGGAGAAGGCAGGAAAGACAAAGGCGAACACTCACGCACGCGCACACACACACACACACACACACACACACACACACACACACACACACATACACACACACACACACACACACTGAGGATCTTGTGTGTTCAAGTGTTCAGCTGCAGTGATAAAAGAGGGAAGGGTTTTTTGTCTGTGTGGTTTGCAGCTTGTGGACATTGTGTTCTTTCCCACGCCTTTGTATAGACTTATCTGTGTGTGTGTGTGTGTGTGTGTGTGTGTGTGTGAGTGTGTGTGTGTGTGCATATATTGCAAGCACATGTACTGGTGTCACAGAATTGAGGAAGTGTGTTCAACTCACAGAAATTGCCTTAAAGGAAAAATCCACTCTCATCAATCTGTGATGTTCAGTACATTCCAGGAGTTATTTAGTGATGAAGTGTTGTAATTTACTTTTTTGGTGAACCCACTTTCCCTCGACCTGCCTCGTCTGCTTCTACTGCAGTTAGTGATTTCCTACGTTTCCCAGAATGCCTTTCGACAACCCCCAGAGAAGGGGCGTCAAGTAGCTTTCAGCTGTAGGTTTCACATGTAGGTGGAGAGAGCGATAGCGATAGCAGAGTGAGAGTTTTTCCAGTCAAGAAAAAGTGAGTCGCCCCCCCTTTACTCAAAACCCCAACCTGTCTCTCTGCTTGTAGTGCATTCTGGTCTCTCTCCTGCTCCTGTGGGTGGAGAAATTGGTCTCTCTCCTCTTCCACGATGGGTTTCTCCCTGTATGATTGTTGAACGTCTCTTGGTGCAAAATGGCGGCTCTAGAAAGAAGAAGCCCTCGCTCTTTGACTCTGAGGGACTGACACCAAAACCTGACGTTTACCGCTGAGGTTTTAGATAGAAAAATACAAAAAAGCAACATACATCCCCAGTAGCTGTTTTATGGTGGATTTTTTCCTTTAAAGCCAATTTAAGAGTGTGTTTGTACGTTAGCTTGATTTGTAGCGTGGCTCTCTACAGTGGTGGAAAGTAACTAAGTACATTTACTCAAGTACTGTACTTCAGTATAATTTTGAGGCACTGAGTATTTCCATTTTATGCTACTTTGTACTTACACTCCATTACATTTTAGAGGGAAATATTGTACTTTTTACTCCATTACATTTATTTCACAGCTATAGTTACTAGTTACTTTTCAGATCAATATTTTATATTTAAAACATTTGATCATCTTTATAAAATAACTATAAAATAGCATTGTTATAGATTAGACTACCCAAAAGTATAGCTAAATTGTTAAGATTAGCTTCACGTTGACAACTTTAAAATGCTGCTTACATGTACATGTATGTCAATAAATCAGTATTAATATTCCAATAATTTATGAAAAATATAACTCTCTAAATGGGGACAGTTTGCATAATGTGTACGTTTACTTTGATACTCTAAGTACATTTTGCTGCCAATACTTATGTACTTTTACTTAAGTAAGATTTTGAATGCAGGACTTTTACTTGTAATGGAGTATCTTTACATTGTTGTATTGCTACTTTTACTGAAGTAAAACATCTCAGTACTTCTTCCACCACTGACTGTCTATCATGCTAG
>NW_027280953.1:12500-27500 GCF_046629955.1 Centroberyx affinis
CGCTCTCCCTCTCTCTCCCCCTCTCTCTCTCTCTCCCTCCCTGTCTCCCCCCTCTCTCTCTGTCTCTCTCCCCCTCTCTCTCTCTCCCCCCTCTTTCCCACTCTCTCTGTCTCTCTCTCTCCCTCTCCCTCTTTCCCTCTCTCTCTCTCTCTCTCTCTCTCTCTCTCCCCCTCTCTCTCTCTCCCTCTCTCTCTCCCTCTCAGTTCAATTCAATTTTTTCAATTCAATGTGCTTTATTGGCATGAAAGTTCACAGACAATATTGCCAAAGCATCAAGATGAATATAAATGAAGATGAATGATACCCCTCTCTCTCTTTCTCTCTCTCTCTCTCTCTCTCTCTCTCTCTCTCTCTCTCAGGTAACATCAGTAGGAACTGTACGGAGGGCGGCTGGACGGAGGTCTATCCCAGCATCGACTCCGCCTGCTGGTCGGACGACTTGGACGAACCCAACAAGGTGCGTTCTGCTCCTGATCGCATCTTTACTTCCTGGATCTGATGCGTTTCCTGTTGAAACAGGATGTTGGGGGGCGGGACATAACGCAGTGAGCGATCATTCAGAAGTGTAAACCAATGGAATATGAGTGAGGGAGAGAAAGGCGGTTTTATTTGATGGGAGGGGTGCAGAGGGGCGGGACTGTTCAAAAATCTGATGGTTTTATTGGTTAGAAATTTATATTTACGCCTCCTGGTGCAGCATGATGTCACCATGACAGATACTCTGTTTTCTTGTTTTTCATTTTTTTTTTTTTCCCAATGTGAGGGATGCAGGTACCTTGACAATGACATTAATTATTCACCCAAAAAAAAAATAAAAATAAAAATAAATAATAATAATAAAATAATACAATAATAAAAAATAACAATACAAATAAATTATAATAACAATAATAACAATAATAACAATAATAATAATAATATAAATATACAGATATGCACACACATACATACATATATACGCACATATACATACATACACACATGCATATATAAAAAACATACATATATAATAATAGTAGCGATAATATAAAATGAAATACATTTATACACACATTCACATTCATTCAAATACATTCATTCACATTCATGGGAGTTCGTCTCATGGTATGAAATTCTGTTTTGTGTGTGTGTGTATGTGCTTGTGTTTCAAGTTTCAAGTTTTATTGTCACATCACAATTACAGCGAGTATAAAAGCGAGTGAAATTCTTGTGTGCAGACTCCTGTACACTGCGGTGTGTGTGTGTGTGTGTTTTGGTGTTTCTGTATGAAGATATGTCGGTTTGTTTACTGTATGTGTGTGTGTGCGTGTGTGTGTGTGTGTGTACAAAGAAAGGACAGTTCTAAGTAGGACAGTGGTTCTAAGTCGCGTCGTTGGCTTTCATCCATTGTGTGTGTGTGTGTGTGTGTGTGTGTGTGTGTGTGTGCATTGCTGGTTCTGAATGGATGAATACTGTCTGTGCCACTGTGTGTGACCTCAAAAGGATTGGCATCATGTTCTGCAAATCCTATAATTTACCAACTGATCTCAGCTGTGTGTTCAGTTTCATATCCACCGAGTAGCTGCTGAATAGAAACGAAACTGTGTGTGTGTGTGTGTGTGAGTGTGTGTGTATGTGTGTGTCTGTATTGTGCTTTTAGGTGCAAAGATCTTGATTAATTAGGATAGAAAGTAGTGGGGAACCTGCATACTATCCTTATTAAAAATGAGAGTTTTTTGTGAGATAGAAAGCCATTTAGTTTAAATAGTGCAAAGTTGCAGTAAATATTCCAGTGAAGTGACTGTCTTCGCTGCATAAATCATTCAGAATAAAACAGAATAAAATGGATTTATAGCTTCGCTTAAAGGTGATGTAGCATTTTAACATCAGTAAATAATCAGCACATTAATTTTGGGACATAAGTATAATTATTGTAAATAAACGAGCCTGTCAGCCTCTATCAGCCTCTACTCTGCATCCTGCATTGTTTCTCCACCTGGAGGATCTGGAGTTACCTTGTGAGGCAGCTGGATTCGCGAGATCACGATCACGTGAGAATGCATCTTGCCAGACTTCAAGTTCTGCGTTTGTGGCCGAATCACAGCGGTGCGGACCAATCAGCGTCCTGTGAGGGCAGCTGGGGGCGGGGCTTAGGTGTGAGGACAGAGAGAAGCGACTGTTCCTTCACCACAGTGGCGGCTCCTGAAGAGGCTAGCGTAGATGCTGCTGTAACATCAGTTATTTCTGAACTGGAGAGTAAGAGTTTGCCCTTTATGCACAAATTTTCCTTACAAAGACGGCAAGAATCATCTACCGACACGCTAACTACATAGTTTGTTATGGTTCGTTGATCTGATTGGTTGAAGTTAGCCCGTGATAGGCGGTGATAGACAGATGGTTCATCCAATCACCTGTCAAGTATTTTTTGAAAGTGCCTGCCCTTTTCCAAACAGTTTCCAAGGACGACTTCCCAGATGGTTCTGTATAACAAACCATCTGGTGTGTCAGGTTAGGTCTGGAGGGAAATCTGCTGGATCGCTTAACGTCACAAACTATTATATTTGTAAATTGCAAGTAATACACAACTTAATTCCAGATCCACTATTCTAACTTAGCCTGGTAAGACCGTCCTGATCACATGACCTCACATTCTGTTTCGCTCCACGGATCAGTCTGGACTTCTAGCCGCCCACATCGATTTCAGTGGGCGGGAGAACTTGCCTTGACAGACAAACATCACGGTGTGCTGTTCAGTGGATACACGGGATAAACACGGGATAAACACGGGATAAACACGGGATAAACACGGTAACGTTATACTAACGTTAATGGTAACATGCATTCTCCTGTTCTTGTTTAATTGCTGTTATTTTAATCTATTTCTGCAATAACTGCACTTATGGCTGTGTTTACTAACATTAACGTTACCGCTTGTTGCTTCTGGAGACGCCATTACTGTTTTGCCAGCGGCGGCCTGTATTTCACGTCATCAACTACGACGCAGTCCCTGA
The DNA here is from genome assembly GCF_046629955.1 of Centroberyx affinis. NCBI lineage: Eukaryota > Metazoa > Chordata > Actinopteri > Beryciformes > Berycidae > Centroberyx > Centroberyx affinis. The sequence goes on from NW_027280953.1 coordinate 15,491, forward strand.
TTGGCCCGGTTACACTGTAATTTCAGGAAATCGATGTGGGCGGCTAGAAGTCCAGACTGATCCGTGGAGCGAAACAGAATGTGAGGTCATGTGATCAGGATGGTCTTACCAGGCTAATTCGAACTGACTGTATAGTCTAAACTTCAACTTAGTTGACCTGGTCATAATTCCTAAGGGTTAGGCATTAATGCCTAAGGGTTAGGGGTTAACCCTAACCCTAACCCTAACCCTTCAATCCTTACCCTAACCTAAACCTAATTCTCACTCTAACCATACAGTAGCAACTTATAGAGGTGATTGACATTGACCAGAAAAATAATCGTTTTCCTAGTCTTTCTGTCCTTCTGCCAGAACATTTGGACCTCATAAGGATAGAAATACAAGAGCACACACACACACACACACACACACACACACACAAACAAACAAACACAGGCACACACACATAGGTTGTGATGAGGGAAAGCGCTGATTTCATATGAGTGTAGCGTGTCAGTGTTGATGTGTGTGTGTGTGTGTGTGTATCTGGTCATATGTGAGCTTGACAGAGATGAATTGAGTTGAGGGAGGAGAGGAGAGGAGATGAGAGGAAAGGGGGTGAGGAAAGGAGGAGAGGGGAGGAGGAAAGAGAGGATGGAGTGTTTTCTGCTGACAGATCTCTGACCCCCAACTGATCCGTCCAGCAGAGTTCAGCTCCTCTCTCTCTCTTCCTAGAAACACCCAGACCACCATGAAATCAGCCTTCTCCTTCATCATGGCCTGAGACAGTGTGTGTGTGTGTGTGTGTGTGTGTGTGTGTGTATTTCTTTACTCATGAAGGCCAAATGTCCTCACAAGAATGGAAAGATGGAGAAAAAATCCTCCACAGTGAGGACATTTGGCTGCTCCTCACTTCTTTAAGGGGTTAGGATTTGGATTTAGGGTTAAAATTAGTATTAGGTTTGGGTTAAAGTTAGGGAATAAATAATGAAGGTCCTCATAAGTAATACAATGTACAGTATGTGTGTGTGTGTGGGTCATTCATGATGGAGTCATCTTGTCTCCAAGTGAATCAGGGGCTGGATTCACCAATGTGTTCTTAAGATAGATCTTAAGAAATGACATAAGAGGAAATTGTAGGAAGTTCTTAAGAAGGCTCTCAAGTGCAATTCCTCAATATTTTCTTAGTAACAGTCTCATTTCTTCTGAATTTCTTTAATTTTCCTACTTAAGAACTTCTCAAAATAGGGCCTGAACTAATTCTGGTTAATAAACTTTAGGCTTACTGCCATTGAGGCTAGGAGATAAAGCTAGGAGGCTAGGAGACAAAGCTAGGAGGCTAGGAGACAAGGCTAGGAGGCAACCCAAAGTGCTTCCATCTACAAAACAATTGTTGAAAAACCTATTTAGAGCAACTAGAGCAAAGATTGAAACATTGGTTGCTGTTGGTAACTGTAAAATTTGCAGCTTATTTCCAACAGACATGAGACAGAGGCCTACCTGGCCCTACACCAAATAAAGCTTTACAATAAATGTTCATCTTAATGTTAGGTGTAGGGGAACCTATGAAGACTTTGAACTATAACCTACTTGTCTAAAATGTGTTTAAATATATGATATTAGAGGCTTACCTTTTCACTGTAGGAGTTTTAAGACAGGTGATGGGCCGTCTTAAAGTTAACTTCATTTCAAGAATACCATTTATTCCTAAATTTGGAGGAAACATAAGAAGAAAGTTATCCATACAATCCATGGATTAAACTATTTAATCCTTCAGTCCAGTATTTTGGGAAGCGTGTTACTGTAATCACATTACTTTTTCCTGTACCTGTGTAAAGTAAGGCATTACTCTTCCAGTTTGGTGAGGGTTAGCAGATGGGTTGTTACTACTCTTTATCGGTGTCATTTCTATGAATCGTCTTATGCTGCCTTCAAGTCATGTCGGAAATAATCAGAATTACCAGTAGAGCGCACATGAACGAGCCGACAAAGTGGGAAATACTCGCTGCAGTCCCGGATGTCGGAGCTTCCCGCCGGCATTTGAACGCACCAGAAGACCTGCACACACTTTTCAAATCAAGGTGTGAAAAAACATAAACCAGGCAGGATCTTCACTGATGGATTATGGATTATGGATTATCTATCTCAAGCAAGTTGATTTTCGTCCCGTAAGGAAATGAATGGAAACGGCTGCCTGGAAAAATGCATTGAAACATGTAAAGTATGGTATGCTTTGGAAAGTCTGTAGTAAAGTGAAGTATGTGTGCAGTGTAGTAAATGGTCCAAACCATGCAAAAAAAAAACAGATAAGAAAAGAAAGATTTTGTGTCTGTCGCTGTTTAGATTCCTCTGCTGGTAATGTGTCTTAGCTTCACAATATTTAGAAGTTTTAAATAATCAGAATTACGCAAAATGTAAATTAACTACTTTTAAGTTTTTAAATTAACTGCAATGCACTTTGCTCACTGTGTTTTGCACTCAGTTTTTATTTATTTAACTGTTTAGATTACTTGTTTGTTATTGTTTAGTTTGTTATGCATCAAAGCTGCAAACACAACTTAAAGTAAGCCAAGCACAGTCGTTTTAGGGTGGAACGCAAAAAGTAATGTAATGAGCAGAGTAACTAGTTACTTTTCTCCTGGAGTAATAAATAACGACCCCAACACTGCCCTGGACTTTCTCTTTTTTCATTAGCATTTTGAAAGAAATGTCATTTGGGATTTCATCTCAATGTCAAAAAACAGGCCGATCTGAATTGGATTATTAGAAAATCAGTTTGCAAAATTCACCCAACCAGTTTCCAGGATTCTGTTTTTTTTTTTTCCATCTTCCTCTCTGAGAAGATAAGAGCTGAGCGTTTTTATTTTTTGTATTTTTCTGATGCCGGCGAGACAGCAGCTTAAGCTCTTCATGTCGCAGAGTTATGGGGTTCAATTCCCGCTCTTAGCACTCTCCGCTCTCTAATCCGGCCTCGTCTGTTCCCATATCTGCTCCTCTACAACATCGAGGGAAACTGAAGGAGAGATTTTTTTTTTCTTCAGTCGACTCCACAGAGGATTATGAAGCCGAGCGACTCAGCTGACCGTTTAACCCGGGGAGCGTTGCACGTGGTTTGGGGGGAGAAGGGCAACTCCCAGTGTTTCTATCAAGTTGTTTCACATGCTATAGAATGTGTGTGTGTGTGTGTGTGTGTCCCTCGCTCCAGCTGGTCGTCCTCAGGATGGTGGGGACATACATGCCTTACACTCTCTGTAGCGGCTCGTTTTGTAATGTTGTGTGTCTGTTTAGTGTCTCTGCTTGGTGGACGTCTGTGTTTGAGTGTGTGTGTACATGTGTGTATGCAATGTATGTGTGTGTGTGTGTGTGTGTGTGTGTGTGTGTGTTTGAACTTCCTGTCGCCCTGGGGTGTCCTGTGTGATGCCCGACTAGGAAGACTCAGTCAGTCTTGGAGCTTATTTTGACCGTCCAAGTTATTGCTTATAGTCCAGGCTGCATTCCAGACCGGTGGCTTCATACTGAGCATGAAACAAGCGAGTCACATCCAGGTTTAAGAGAATATCCTGAACCATTATTGAGTCCACACTCTCTGTTCTCTGTTTGTTTTCTTTTCCAGTCAGGTTTTCTCATTCTATATTGCGGCAGGTCCTCCTGAAACGCATCTATCCGGTGTCTATCTTGCATTATCTAGCAAAAGATTATGCGTAAAGCTGCATGAGGCAAGATGTTTATGCAAAAATACACCTGTCCTCTCAGCCTAAAACAATACAGAATAACAGAGAAGAGCATCCCGTGTAAATCAATTGAACCCCCTGTAAATTCACCCAATTTGCTCAAATTCATTTCTAGAATAGAATAGAATAGAATGATCTTTATTGTCATTATACTCAGGTGCAATGAAATTTCGCCTGGCTTCTCTCGGTGTAGTTAAAATAAAACAAATAAATAAAAGCAATAGCAGCATAATGTTACGAAAGACTTGTGCAAATTAAATAAATTCAATTTACACATTTACAAATTTACAAAGATTGAATGTTATAAATATTAATAAATAGATGTTAAATCTAATTCTAGTGTCAGGTTTGGACACCGGCAGGAAATCTTCTCCACACACAGGAAGTGACAAGTTAAAACTTTGATGCAAAATACAGAAGTGTCTCCTAAACAGCATGTGAGCAGAAAACTGGACTCACCAACGCTGCTGAACCTCTTCACCTCCAACACACACCAAGAAGACGTTCAGTTTACTGACGTCACCTTACAGGATTTCTGGGTGATGAAGTCCTTAAAATTTTCAAAAAAAATCAAACAGTCATCCCCCTGCTGCCACTTGGGGCCGCCAAAATGCAAAGTTACTAGCTGTTAGTGCAGCTTTACATGCTATGCTGCACAACATATTCTAACACAAACATTTATTGTCTCTTTAACTCAAGTTCGTTCGTTTTGTGGATGGAACAAAAGTGCAGTAATAGTAATAGACTTGCTACAGTACGGCTGCTGTGTTGCTCCACCTGTGAAGAAACATTTGGAAAACTGATTTTTTTTTCCCCATCCGGAGTTGCAAAGAATGTAACTAGGTAAGTAGAAATTTCAAAGACCAGACTTCAGCAGCTGTAGATGCAGGATGGAGTAATATTATCACTATAGTTAGTTAGTTTATTTTTATTTCTGTGTCATGCCAAACATCTGGCCCGTCCCACATGGGATTACAGGACACCACCATTTTACAAAACATACATCGTCCGGTGATACATATAAGAGCAAAAAATAAATAAATAAATAAATTACTCATCTCCAGGCTTTCTCCAGGTAACTAGCTGATCTAAATGTTTCATAAGCGAACAGCCAACTCAATCTTTGTGCGTCATCCATATTTACAAAATCAATATCTGTTTTTATCTTACTAAACAAAGTGTTGCGCAGTTCCCAGTAAAAAGGGCAATAGAAAACAAAGTGAAACTCATTTTCTATATCAGTCAAACAGCACACTGAACAAATCTGCTTTTCTTCTTCCAGACTGACATACTGTCCAGTTTCAACTTTAAGTGGTAAAATACCAGATCTCAGCTGGGCACATAAGGCTCTTTGCTTTTTAGATAAATTATATACAACATAATTCTATACTGTACATCCTGTACTATAAGTATAGGATGTGTGACTTCTATTATAGCTTCATCATGGCTTTACATTATGACTTCTATTATGGCTCTATTATGGGGACTACAGAGACTTATACTGTGTACCTACAGGACTGTTGCAAGATGGGAGACTTCTGTTATCTATTATCTATTATCTATTATCTATTATCTACTGCTTTGTAACAAACTAATGCTGAGTTTGCGTCATATCAGAAGAAACAGAAGAACAGGATGATTGCTACGACTTGGAACGCCAATATTCAAATTAATTTTTTATTTAACTTCAGCACATATTGCTCACTTTTCATAAGTAGTAGATGATTGTATTACTGTGAATATAACTGATAATTTAGATTTTAATTATCTTGGACTGCCGAAATCCATGGATTCACTGCAGTGATGCAGTTCATGCATCCAAAAAAACTCACTTGTCCTACTTGTAATCACCACTAGGAGGCTGAGGTGAACGTTTTTTTTTTTTCGTATTTACAGTGAATCCACCATGATGTGAACGCAGCGTGATGTTGGATAGATGCAGGATGGGCCACTGCTTTTGTTTATTTAGAGTTTAGTTTACAAAACCGAAATGGTTTAGTTTGTTTATTTGCACACTCAGAAACAAAGGGATACAAACAGTGTAGGTGAGATGAAAAAAACACAAACTCCAAGAGCTTTACAAACACATCTAATGTCAAACAAACAAGAGAAACAAAAAACACAAACAACTGAGTTGGATAGTAAATAAGAAAGAATTTATTTATGCAGCACTTTTCGAAACAAGAGTCACAAAGTGCTTCACACAAGGAAAGCAGAATGTGAGCGAACAGCTTGACAGAAAACAGTAGAACAGCAAAAAACATTAAATGAATTAAGTAATGGAATAAATAAAGATGAATTCAAATAGTCCTGATACAGAAAATGAAGTCATACGGGAAGTGTAAGTGTTGTAGTGTGTGTGTGTGTGTGTGTGTGTGTGTGTGTGTGGTGTGTTAGCGTGTGCGAGCATATGTGCATGCCCGCAAGATACACAGAGGATGGATCTGTGATACCTCCCACTGTACCTCTGGTCTGTCCTCTACTCCACACACACACACACACACACACACACACACACACACACACACACACACACACACGTCAGGGTTTGTGATGGTATCCAGAGCCTCAGGTGTGGGATTCCCAGCCTCTGACTCTCAGCTGAAGCTCTATTTGTTTCCTGTTAAAGAGACAGAGGTTTTCCGTCTGGAACATCTTCTGCCTGAGAGCCGCTGGAACACATCACAGAGAGAGAGAGAGGGAGAGAGAGAGAGAGAGAGAGAGAGAGTCAAGTCAAGTCAAGTCAATTTATTTGTAAAGCACATTTAAAAACAACCAGAGTTGACCAAAGTGCTGTACAGCATGTGAGTAAAAACAGCATAAAAATATATAACAGACAGACAATAATATAGAGAACAGAAGATAAAGACGTGCATGATACGCAGAACATTATAAAAGAATTCAAAGCATGTGCGGTAGAGGGGAGAGAGAGGGGGGGGGGGGGGGGGAGAGAGAGAGAAGAGGGAGAGAGGGAGAGAAAGAGAGAGAGGGAGAGAGAGAGAGGGGCAGAGAGAGAGAGACAGAGGGGGGAAGAGAGAGAGAGAGAAAGAGAGGAGAGAGGGGGAGAGAGAGAGAGAGAGAGAGAGAGAGAGAGAGAGAGAGGGAGAGAGGGAGAGAGAGAGATAGAGAGAGAGATAGAGACAGATATAGAGATAGATAGATAGATAGATAGATGGATAGATAGATAGATAGATAGAATACTTCATTAAAAAATACTTCAATAAAAGTAAAAGTTATGCATTCAAAGTAAAAGTTATGCATTCAAAGTAAAAGTATAGAAGTATTATCAGTAAATGTACTGATGTATCAACAGTAAAAATCATCATTCTGTCAGAGTTAAATATTGCAGCATGAACCTGCTCCATATACTCGGGGAGTTTAAACTCTAACAATGCAACATATTTTCTGAGCTTATCGTATATTTTGCATGTAAAACCTTATTCTGCAAAGTAACTAGTGACTCCAGCCGGCAGATAAATGTAGAGGAGGAAAAAGAACAAGATTTCCCTCTGAGATGTAGTCGAGGAAAGTTGAAAGTCTCACAAAAGGGAAATACACAAGGAAAGTCCCAGTCGGCCTACCTCAAAATTGTACTGAAGTCAGCAAAATAAAGTAACTGCAAATTAAATAAAGTATATGTACTTAGTTACTTTCCATCTCTGGCTAGATGCTAATACTTAAGTGTATATTTATTTATTTATATTTATTTATTTATTAGTATATATTTTATTCTGAAGACGGTCTTGATTTCTTTTACTTGAAATTAGAAAATAATTGTAAAGCTACTTATTTGTTTTCCACACATTCAGTGTGTGTGCATGGGAAAGGTTCTTGAAATTGATCAATAAATGTTGTTGAAATGATATTGAAATGTCGGATCGTTTATATTATTTGATAGAAAGTCATTCAACAACTACATATAGGCCTCTGAATCATAGCACAAGTTAGACATTATGACACTTCGGACCTTTGACGGGAAGACATTTTAGTGGCTGGACCTCCTTGAATTTTAGTTGAATACCCCTGCTGTAGTCTTTCAGGTAAAAGTTGTAGAGAGCTGGGAAGCTTTGGCGAGAATCAACTTCTACTCTAAACTCTAAACTAAATCACATTGGTAGGGAGACAAGGAAGCAAATCTTGGCTGATGAAAAGATGAAGAAGTTCAGCGGTGGTGACAGGCCTGCTGAGCGTTCACACACCTCAGCTCAGGAGATGAATGAACGTCTGCTGGCAGTGTGGAGGCTCAGTGAGGCCCAGTGGAAAAACAGTAGCAGACAAACAGGCCAAAACAGGCAGGAAAGTCCCAGGTGTGGATGGATGGATGTGTGCAGCGGGGTGAAAGTGAAGAAGAGGATGAACACTCAGCAGACCTTCTCTGGTTAGACTAAATAAGAATTAAAAATTGGTTTTGGTTGAACAATCATTCCCATTTTTTTCCTATCACCATTATTGCCTAAGTCTAAACAAAGAGATGTTTTTCCACAGTCAGAAGCTCCTCCTGTCTGTTCTGCTGCAGGCCGTGCTTCTTCTTCTTCTTCTTTAATTATTTTTAAACAGGGACAGCGCACATTGATTGACCCGAGGGTAAATGTGCCAGTGTTAGCCAAGTGGCTAATTTTCAACTGTAGTCCCTGTGGCCAGGTATTATTATTAATAATGAAGTGCTTTACATACAATAAAAAACCCCCAAAACAATGATGCAGAATTTACCACAATCAAATAAATAAAACAGTTGAATAATAAACATAAATAATTAAAAAATAACAAAAAAAGGAATAAAAGGTAATACAGGGGATAAATGGATACAACTAGAGAACGAACAGACATGCAACTAAACACAGATGTAAACAGATAAAAGTGAACATGAAAAAGAAACACAATTACAAAATAAATGATAAAAAGGAGATGCACTGCCATTCAAAAGTTTAAAAGTTTGGAGCCCCTGAGAAAACTCCAAACCCCCGAAAGAAACCAATGACTCCACCCGCCAAGGCAGCACCAACCAATCAAAATTATTACACCTGTCTTTTCAATGCAGACCTCAGATCAGGTCCACTCATCACACTTGTATGATCCGTGCTCAGATACGAGATCAGATTTGTATTTTTTTTTTTTTTAATATAATCAAGAAACATGTTTCTGTTTGCAAGACCAGCTCTCCTTTCCTTCTTGTTTTTCATATTTTTTGCAGTAGAAATCGCAGCAGGCGGCTGCTGAGGAGATGCTGAGCAGGCGTTATGCTTTATGCACAAATCATATTCCTCAGCGCTCTGATGGTCACAGTGGAGAGGGAAACATGGTCCAGAGAACACAGTCAACACTGGTGGGAAGCATCTCCTCTGACGTCTTCTGTTCTGACGCTGAGCGGCTGAATTACTTTTGTTCGAGGAAACGCACCTTCGGCCGCGAGATTATCTTCAGTGGCGAAACGCTCACCGGAGGCTCCGTGTCCGTGCGTAACGGGCTGGCAGCAGCCTGGCAAATGACGTTGCTTGCGATATCCAGATTGCGACCACACACACACACACACACAACTGAGATCGGACAGGATTGCGAGCCAGAACCTCCGAATGTGGATTCTGAGATCAGATCAGATCTCCGGACTGTTATTGCGAGCTGAAGAAACAAAGAAAGTTCAGAGACAAACAGAACACGTCATTTCAAACATGTTTTCCTAACACGACTCTAATGCCAGTTGTATTACACGTTGTTCCATTCTGTCAGAAGTGCAGAGATGCTTGTCTCCAGACTGACTCCCACTCTGCCAGTTAACCTTGATAATTAGCTGCATGATGAAGTCATGTTAGGGGAACCTGCAATACACACGTTATTTAAAATTATGTATTACATTGGTCAAGGCAGCAGTTTGTCTCTGAGCTGTTTTTATTTATTTTTTGAAAACAATGGCTTCAAATAATTAGAAACTACACTGCATTTGAAACCTCCTCATGATATTTCAAGTGCTCACTGGCTTCAGAGCTTTTTTGGACATTTCTTACCTGGAACTATCATCAGCAAGAGTCAATGATGCACGACCAAACATAATTTTAATGTGGAAAAATTTGATATCTGACTTAAAAGATCTTCTGGCTAAATAAGGATGCTATGTCTGTGTGGGTGTTATTATCCTGTTGGCTGGTGGAGGGGTGGGGGGTGGAGAGCGGGGTGGGGGTGGGGGGTAGGGATGGGGGTAGAGGGATAGTTGGGTTAAACAATCAAAAGGTATTTGGCAACCTGTTGTATTGTCTGTAACTTGACGGTGTTACAAGAAAAAATAAATGATAAAAAAAAAGAAACTACACTGCCTGACAACGTTTCGATCAGTCAGATCTTCATCAGATCATATCCGAGTAACACTTCCTCTTACGCATATTTGACAATAGACTGGAAGTCACATGATCTGAAAGTAAATCAATGGAAAGAGATGAAAGAGACAAAACATAAATAATTGTTCAAACATGTCAATGGACACGAGGCCAAACAAACATGTGTATCACTAGTAGAGCTTAACAATTACTCGAAAAATTAAAAAAAATCGAAATCACAATATGAACAGCTGCAATTTCCAAATCGCAAATCTTTAAACAATTTTAAAGTTCTAAAAAAATGTATCACAAGAAAAACTTGTGGTGATATGAATCACAGTTTAGATCGCAATTGCAATATTCTGTCAAATAATTGCAATTCGATTTTTTTGTCAATATCTTTCAGCCGTAATCACTATAGTGCTAAACATATGCCTCTAGTGATAAAATTACTCAAGGAATAAGGTAAAAATAAAAAAGGCTCTTAAAAGTTTTCATCTGCTCACCAAGAGCTGAAACCTGCAGCAGAGCAGACAGCAGAAACATGGCTGGGCTCAGACTCTTCATGGTTTTAATGGAGACAGGAAAAAACTAAAATTACACAAGCGTTCTCCTGTAAGTCCCTTCTGTCAGAGAGGAAGACAGAAAGGACGAATGCAGCCAGAATTTTTGGATGGAAATGTGTAATGGACATAGAAGGCAGTGTGAGGGAGGTTGATCCCCGACTGGAGACGCATTTATAATTAGCCCAAAGGCTCGGGAATCAGGCTCAGGAATTATATACTGATGCCAGGGTCTGAATGTCTGTCTATCCAAAATATGTGTGTGTGTGTGTGTGTGTGTGTGTATACAGTGCATGGGTACATGTGTATGTGTGTGCATGTGGGCGTGCATGTGTATGTGCATGTGTGTGTACTTGTATGTTTATGTAAGCGTGCCTGTATGTGCATGTGTGTGTTTATTTGCAGTCATTTGTATGTGTGTGTGTGTGTATTTGAACTGCGTGTGTGTGTGTAAATGTGTATGTTTAACAATATGTGAATAGGGTTAAGGTTAGTGTGTGTGTGTATATCCTTGTGCACGTGTACATGCATGTGTAAGTGCATGTGTGTGTGTGTATAAGCGTAAATGTGTGTGTATGCGCATATATGTGTGTATTTACAGTAAATATATGTGTAAGTGTATGTATACGCATGTGCACTTGTGTGTGAATGTGTATATGCATTCACACGCATGCATGTGTGTGTGTGTGTGTGTGTGTGTGTGTGTGTGCTTTATTGCCAGATGGTGTCTCAGGCATGGGGAATGTTGTTTATAGATGATGAGAGAGTGTGTGTGTGTGTGTCGAGAGAGCAATGAACGCCAGACCCTGACGCGCACACACACACACACACACACACACACACACACACACACGCAGACCCACTGGGCAGCGCGGCAGTGTTTCCAGGCCGGTCGGTGTGTGTCGGGCTGAAGAGGCGGTTTTGAGACGGAGCAGATCCTCGACTCGTCCTCCTGATCCGCTGCATTCCTCCTCGGGCTCCTCGCTGGTTCTCAAAGAGCCTCTCCACTCTCACCAGACAGGCCACTGAAGCGTCCTGTCCATGTTTGAGCACAGTGTGTATTTTAGCATCGGTCTTGTCGATGTTTGACGGTGTGGGAATTCCAGACTGGGTTGGAAATAAATGGCTGCTAAACCGAAGAGCTGCTCATTTACTGTAGGAGACGCCTGCTGTCTGTTTGGTTGTGATGGCGAGGGATCTATAGTGGTAAATAAAAATACAGCCTCACCTCCAGTCAGAGATCATTATCAAACCACCAGTACAAACAAAAAAATCAGTGAATGTGGAAGAAAATTCAACGTATGTATTAACAGCTGAACAGTGGTGGAAGAAGTACTCAGATCTTTTACTTAAGTAAAAGTAGAAATACCACAGTATAAAAATACCTGCATTCAAAATGTTACTTAAGTAAAAGTACAAAAGTATTAGCATC
>NW_027280953.1:32500-45000 GCF_046629955.1 Centroberyx affinis
ACATTCAAGTAAATAGTGGGATAATCGTAAGATGAAGACAAAAATAAACAGTAAGGTTAAAATAAAATAAAAGTAAGATAAAAAGATAAAATAAAAAGCCAATAAAGAGACGATAAAAAGACGATAAAAGATAAAAACATAAAAAGACAACATCACATCACATCACAGCAAGTCTATAAAAATGGGTTTTAAGAAGTGATTTAAAAGAAGTCACTGATTCTGATGAAATGCTGTGGACTGAAGCCTCCATGTTTTCTTGTTGTTGTTGTTGTTGTTGCAGGTGGGCTGTAAGATCAGCCTGGTGTTCTTCAACTACTTCATCATGGCCAACTTCTTCTGGCTGCTGGTGGAGGGTCTGTACCTCCACACCCTGCTGCTGGTCATACACACCTACTCTGCCCGCCTCGCCTTCTACATGCTCATCGGCTGGGGTAGGAAGCTCGCCAAAAACAAACTTACTCACTTACTGACTTACTCACTGACTCACCTAGTCAGATATGTACTTACTCACTTACTTACTTACTTACTTACTTACTTACTTACTTACTTACTCACTGACTCACCTAGTCAGATATGTACTTACTCACTTACTTACTTACTTACTGACTTACTCACTGACTCACCTAGTCAGATATGTAGTTACTCACTTACTTACTTACTTACTTACTTACTTACTTACTCACTGACTCACCTAGTCAGATATGTACTTACTCACTTACTTACTTACTTACTGACTTACTCACTGACTCACCTAGTCAGATATGTAGTTACTCACTTACTTACTTACTTACTTACTTACTCACTGACTCACCTAGTCAGATATGTACTTACTCACTTACTTACTTACTTACTGACTTACTCACTGACTCACCTAGTCAGATATGTAGTTACTCACTCACTCACTTACTTACTTACTTACTTACTCACTTACTGACTCACCTAGTCAAATATGTAGACTTACTCACTTAGTTACACACTTACTTATTTAATCACCTAGTCACTCACTTCATTACTTACTTATTTACTTACTTACTCACATACTTACTCAGTTACTTAATCACTCACTTACTTATTCACTTACTTACTTATTTACTTATTCACTCAGTCACATACTTACTCACTTATTTACTTATTCACTTACTTACTCACTTAATCACCTAGTCACTCACTTACTCACTTATTTACTTACTCACTTACTCACTTACTTACTCACAGACTTACTCACTCACTTATTCACTTACTTACTCACTTATTCACTTACTGACTTACTCACTCACTCACTTACTCACTCACTCACTTACTCACTCACTTACTTACTCACTCACTTACTCATTTACTTACTCACTTACTCACTTACTCACTTAATTACTCACTCACTTACTTACTCACTCACTTACTTACTCACTTACTTACTTACTTACTTACTCACTTACTTACTCACTTACATAATCACTTACTTAGTTACTTATTAATTTACTTACTTGAACACTTACTTACTTGAACTCTTACTCCTTTACTCACTTACCTACTCACAGACTCACTTACTCACTCAGTTACTCACTAGATCACTGTAACTTACTTAACACAATTACTTGCTTATTTACTTATTTTCTTACTTACTTTCCCCCCAAAAAACTTAATTCAAAAACACACACCATGCTTGCATGTGAAAAAAAAAAATCAAGATCAACACAAAAAACAAATCATGGCCTTAAGTCTTAAGTCTTTTCCTGCATCTTCTGACGGCTAAGAAGATGAAAACAATTAGACTCAAATTCAGTATTTTCACATTCTCATGCATACACACACATATACATACACACACACACACACACACACACAGTATACTCACACACATGTGCACACACATACACAGACAGCCTCTCTTGTCTCTGCTGGTGAGATGGAGGTGTGTTTAATAAAAGGCCAGTATGTAAACGGTCTGCAGCCCTCTGTCTTCAGTCAGGTCCTCTGTTCTCCTGTATGTTCTGTCTCAGCCGCTGGCATGTGACATCACACCTCCTTCCCCCATTCATCACCGCTATACCAACGCTTCCTCCCTAATGTACCACCATTTATCTGGAGCTGTTTAATGTATGTGTGTGTGTGTGTGTGTGTGTGTGTTAAAGAAGTCGTATTTCCTGTGTGGCACCTCATGAGGATGTTCTGTTTGGCAGACTGAGACTCTAAGCAGACTTCCATTCACCTAAACTCCTCCTATCTGCTTTCCCTTTCTTTCTCTCCTTTCTCTCCTCCCTCCATTCTTTCTTTCTTTCTTTCTTTCTTTCTTACTTTCTTTCTTTCTTTCTTTCTTTCTTTCTTTCTTCTTCTCCCCCTCTTTCTCTCGCAGGAATCCCCTCTGTGTTTGTGGTGGCGTGGATCATATGTAGGATTTACCTGGAGGATACATTGTGAGTCTGCGCCTCCTGCTCTGTAGCGTTTGAACATCACATTGATCACCACATACATTTTGAGACATTAGTATTATTAAAAAGAGCGGCCTCCACTCTGCACTGCAAAGAATATCCATCTCAACACGTCATTTAATCTTATTTTACTTAAAACAAGTGAAGAAATCTGTGAGTAGGGTGAGATAAATCACTTGTTTCCAATGAAAATCAGCTTTCAAGAATTGTCTTTGAATCAGGGACATCATCTTCAATTTTCTGCCTTTTTTCAAGATATTGAAAATTCCTGAAACAAGTGAAAATGCTTTGGAGACACATGGATCTCACTGCATTGGCCGAATCTTTCAATTCTCTTAGGGAAAATAAGCTTTTAAGAGTGAAAATGAGGCTAAATATATTCACGTTTCTTCTCTTTCCAGTGTTCATTTTAATATATCTGGTATGTTTCTAAATATTTAATGTATTGTGAGTATGTATTATACCATGTGTCTTGCTGCAAATTCCATATTCCACCAAATTCTTCATTAAGTCCTGAACTCGAATGTGACAAGCTTACTGGTTTATGTTCTTACTTCCAGGTGCTGGGAGAAAAATGAGGAGCCCATCCCCAGGAGAGTGATCAACTGGCCCATAATGGCTTCTGTCATTGTGAGTTTTATCCTAGTCAACACAAACTTAACATAACATCCACCGAGCAATTAGATAAGTTGAATTATACAACATTTGTTTCCGACCACAACGCTATGGTTAGACAAAAGCTGTTTCATTGCGGTATACCAACTTGTACCTCAAATTTTCAATGGTATCGCAATAGAATAAAGCACCAAGGATGTTTGTCGCTTAGCAACAGGAAACTAAGTGTTTACTGGAGGACGGCCAAAATGAAATGAAATGAAAACCCAAAGCTTGTCTTTTTGTTTAAAATTTGATGCTATCCTTCTATTCGGTGAATGTTGTATAAAAGTAATTACATACTCAGGGTTACGCTATATTGTTTTTATCAGTGCTGGTAAGCTGCTGCAGTATTGAAGGAACGAGGCTGCGTGCCGAATGCCAGTGTTATTGCTAAACAGAGATTCTACACACACAAGACTGTGTGTGTAGAAGAGTTAGAAGGATGTGAGATAAAACGAGTAGAGGAACGGCGTAGAGAAAATGCTTGTGTGAGATCTTGGCTCCGATGCAGCAGGATTAAGTCGGCCCTCGGTGGATCAAGGCTGTGCTGAAACAATCCCCACTGCGCCGTATTTGATATAACTATGGAAGAGAATGGGTGGTGTTGGTGGTGTGACTTTCAGATAGGCAGCGAAAATGCAATTTTTTGGCAGATGTGATATGAGTTGGACATTTTTTCTAAAGTCTGAACAGTCTGGCTCAGTCCAAAGACATGCTGGTCATATGAATTGAAGCCGCTAAATTGCCCATAGGTGTGAGGGTGTTTGTGTGTAGTATGGTATATAATGTATGTATATGATGTAGTATATGATGTATATGATGTGTATATACTGTATATATACAGTATATATGTAGTATGTATATATGAGTAGTATGGTACATGATGGTATGTAAAGCCCTTTGAGACTTGACTGTGATAAAGGCTAGAAATGACTCGTATTAGACATCACACGTTGCAACAAGAAGAGCAGCGAACAACAAATATGGAGGAGAGAAAGCGAGAGAGATGAAGAGGTTTCATGGCTCCTCAACAACATGGCAGATCAGCCCAGCCTCCTCCTGTGTTGACATAGTTAAACAAATGAGTTCTGAAAATGCCTCATCAAAACAGTCAGACTAAGCAACTGAGAAACTTCCATGTTACTAGCTTGTTGCAGCACCCAGAGCTGTTGGACAGAAACATGCTTTTAGTTGGCTGCGTTGTTACTAATAGCAGTGAATGATTGGACTGTCTAAACACACAAATGCCTTATAAATTATAACGTGGACAGTCAGTCTTAAAGATCAGATTTGAAAAATGATCGGATTTGTCTGAACATGGTGTTAGAGGAGAATGGGGAGGCGATGTGACTTTGAGTCACACTGTTTTCCCATGATAACGAGTTAATTTTCTTTGTTTTCTTGAGACACAAAGAATGAGAAAATTATCTCGAGGTCCCAGAATAACAAAAACTGTTATCAAAATGTGCTATATCTTGAGATGATGACATAAATAACTTCATATCTCGAGAAAACAAAGAAAATGAACTTGTTAACATGGGAAAATGGCATTAATAAAATATATAGCATAAATAGAATATATGTTCTCATTGGGCTTCCGTACTGTAGCCTACCGATGTCACCAAGACAAATTTGTTGTTGTACTTGGCTATTGAAGCAATTCAGGTTGTCTTTCTGATATTCAAGTAGGAATAGTTGATAATATGACTCTCCCTTTCCCACACTGTGTTTCTCTACAAGATCAACTTCATACTGTTCATCAGCATCATCCGCATCCTGGTACAGAAACTGCGCTGTTCCAATGTCGGGGGAAACGACCAATCACAATACAGGTACACTCCTAAAATACTAGGACACAGGAATGAGGAATCCTGTTTTCCCCCTTGACATTTTTACATAGAGGCTTTCATTGAGTGCAACCTCTGGCGGCCATGTTGGAGGTCCTCAGTTCTAAACTTGAACATCTCAACAGAATACAATAGATGTGGCTAATTTCTGTGCGGCTGATCATTTCATCACTGATCCATCTGACTGATTTTGTGTTGCTAACCATAGTATCTGGTCAGCTAACCATTACTATCTTGTTAACACATCTGATTAGCACACTAATATATTAGCAGCTAGTTTTAGCATGTTCACATTAACATCAGTGTCTTTGCTGGCTAGTTAGCTAGCTAATAGTTTGTTCAGGTTAACTGAGCTGACTCTGATTCTGACTCTGTTTTGGAGTAGAGACTAGGGCTAAAGACAAGACAGTTTACTGTGTCACAGTAACCTACATTTGGAAACAAATCCACCTTATCACTCTATTCACTTTTACTGAGAACATTACTGAATGGATCTACAGCCACAAGCTTTTTCAGATAGCTCTCTGTTTCTGGCTGGTTGTTAGAGATTTAGACATTATTTGCATACAGTCAGTTCTCCCTGATGGCGCCAGAAGTGGTTTCCTGTGGGTTCATGATTTCTGCATACCTATGTTTGTGTGTGTGTGTATGCGTGTGCGTGTGTGTGTGTTTTCCAGGCGTCTGGCAAAGTCCACCCTCCTGCTGATCCCTCTGTTTGGGGTGAACTATGTGGTGTTGGTCTACCTGATGGACACAGCTGATAAGAGCATGGAGCAGTTCAAGATCCTCTTTGACCTCGGCCTTGGATCCTTCCAGGTAGCTAATGGAGATAAGAAGGCTTTCACAACACTGTATATGCAGTTTGGGAAAAATAAACTGTTATCTGATGCAGGGCTGTAGTTCTTGAGTCCTGTCTGCAGAACACCTTTCTGACGTCTTTGACTTGTCTTGGTCTTGGTCTTATTTTGACTCAGACTTATTGGATGCTATTGGATGTTGACTCAACCCAAACCTGACTAATGCCTGAAATCTCACTAATACTTTTCAGTGGTATTTTTGAACCTGAACCCATCCCAAACCAATTGAAAAATTTGGCCTCACCATACCCAAATCCAAACCCACAGTCTCTACAGTCCAGTTTGGTTGGGCTGTTGTAATATAGAAAAGACCAGAATGGTTTAATCTATTTTAAATCTGTGGGTAGTTAGACCATCGCATCTTTCTTAATTTAATAACATTTTTGTTCCAGTAACAAAAGGCACAATTAACATCAATAACCATCATTCAGCAGGTAACTATGCCAGTTTTTGCCATCTGGCTAGTTTTCAGCTGCAGCCCCTGGCAGCTTGGAGAGTGCCCAACTCTCTTTACAGCTATATACTTTGAAGCCAGAACCTCCTGTTGAGCCTTGTGGAGGCGACTTGGGTCCAATTCAACCAAGCAAACATCTGTGATGGGAGGAACCCACTTGATAAACCAACCGAAAATCCTGCTCTCACCCCCCCCCCCCCCCTCACTTTTAACATGTAAGCCTGGTTTCCCACATAGCACAGAGGATAGTTACATCAGATCCTGTGTGTTGGTAAAATGTACAACATGGAACATTAACTACCTAACCTATTGACAGATTAGGTCCGTATTCTGGCTCATTTTCTAATAAACAGATCAGGAGCCCATGAGGGGGTTCAGGGGTCCATGAAGGTGTTTCAGGAGTTCTTGAGAGGTTTTCAGGAGTTCTTGAAGGTGTTTCAGCAGTTCTTGAAGGTGTTTGAGGAGTTCTTGAAGATGTTTGAGGAGTTCTTGAAGGTGTTTCAGGTGTTCTTGAAGGTTTTGCAGGAGTTCTTGAGGGGGTCTCAAGAGTTCGTGAGGGGTTTTCAGGAGTTCTTGAAGGTGTTTCAGGAGTTCTTGAAGGTGTTTCAGGTGTTCTTGAAGGTGTTTCAGGTGTTCTTGGAGGTTTTGCAGGAGTTCTTGAGGGGGTCTAAGGAGTTCTTGAGGGGTTTTCAAGAGTTCTTGAAGGTGTTTCAGGAGTTCTTGAGGGGGCTTCAGGGGTCCTTGAAGGGGGATCAGGGTTCCATGAAGGTGTTTCAGGAGTTCTTGAAGGTGTTTCAGGAGTTCTTGATGGGGGGTTCAGGGGTCCTTGAGGGTGTTCAGGGGTCCATGAAGGTGTTTCAGGAGTTCTTGAAGGTGTTTCAGGAGGTTTTGAGGGGGTATCAGGGGTCCTTGAGGGGCTTCAGGGGGTCCCCAGCAAAATGAACAATGGTTTCAGTTCCTTATTTACTCAAAATTACCAAGTCTGTAGACGGAATCACCTCGCACACCCTTGCTTTGTTTGGTGTGTAAAAACCAGTAGAATATCTTCAGTAGAAAAAAGATGGTTCACACTAAAAAAGTACTAGGTTTTCCGAAGATTTTCTGTTCTCATAATGCTATGTTTTTTTTCATTTTTTAAAATAAATGCAGAAGAAACATCATGCACAAACGTTTCAGCTACTTCTCTTGGAGCGCGAACCATCTTTTTTCTACTGAAGAAACTCACAATGGAACCCAATTAGACAGTGTATATTGTGTAAGAATGGTTACTCTAATCATGGGTTTCACTCTCACCACTATCACCTCTTCACAGTCATACAGTTTAATTATAAATCAACAACAACAAATATCTTCCTATATGTATAAAATCGTATCCAATGAGGGTCTAATGCATTTCTATTTAGGGTCTCTTACATGAAAACGTATTAAAAACCTTATATGCTTGCACAGCTAAAGCAGTAACAGTACAGTATGTTTACTGTGTGTTTTAGGGTCTAGTGGTGGCCATCCTCTACTGTTTCCTCAATAGTGAGGTAAGTCTACACATACACACAAAGATACACACAGGTTTCCAATGAGATAATTCTGGGCAATGGATTTCCTACTTTCCGTACGCTCACTGTGTGTGTGTGTGTGTGTGTGTGTGTCTAAGGTCCAGAGCGAGCTGAGGAGGACGTGGAGGAGTCTATCTCTGAAGCGTTACGTGGGGCGGGACTACCGGCTGCACGCCATGTCAGTCAGCCGGAACGGCACCGATAACTCCTCCCACTTCCCCAGGAACTCCCGAGCCCAGTCCATCCTGCAGACTGAGACCACGATGCTCTGACCGCAGGACCAGCAGCGTCACGCCCACAGCACGCCGCCTTACCGGGAAGTAAACAGGAAGTAGCTGCCCGGCACCTCCTGAAATGAACGCCAACCATTCCAGCAGTTTCAGTCTGCACGGCTGAATGAAAGTTTGCTTTGTAAAGACATTTTTAACTAATTGACTTGCAACGAGCGAGCAGGCAGAGCCACTTTGGCGGGACACGTTTATACACAAACATTTGCTACTGCAGGGGTTGAACCTGTGACCTGCTGATGTTTCCCAGGTGAATGACTTCTTATAAGACTGAATTTGCCTCCTGGAGATTTCTAACATTACTGCTGAGTCCGTCTTAAAGTCATTTAGACCAGCGGCTCTGGTCTTTTCAACTCAACCCCCAAAAGCGATGCCTACTCATGATCCCCCTGCTGCAGCCATAAACATGCAGAATGGTGACCTTCATCAACAAATTATATTTTAATTTTCCCTTTTCTATTTTATTAATAATTAATCATTGTAAGAAACCTAGAGGTTGCAAATGAAGGTTTTAATTCCAAAACACTATATCCATTTTGGAAAAACATTCTTACTTAATGTTTATTGTTGGATATTTCTAAAAGACAGTGGACTATATCATCTGCAATGCTACTATTGTGTAAGCATAAGTTTTAAGATAACTAATAGCTTCAATAGTGAGTTGTGCTTTCATGTCAGCAGTCATTTTGTAGAGGCAGGTATATGTTTTTCTGTTGGTGGATATCTCGTTTGGAATGAAAGTCTTCAAAGAAAAGAGCATTTATCACAAATATTAAAAACATGATAAAGAATTTGTATATTAGAAATATATTGTTTCAGATGCCATAAATCATGTAATAAATGCAGTTAGTGACCAAGGGAACTGCAGCATCAGGTTGAAAATAGCTGGTTTTGACAATCAGGAAAACTTTTGACTATATAAACAGGCCAAGCAGACCTGATGCCGTGTTCACATCATCATTTACCGTAAATATGAGCTGCTGACTGGGAAAAGTCATTCACATCAGCCTCCTGCTGGTGAAAGCAGAACATGTGGGATGTTTTTTTGGAGCTTCTTATTGGCGTCATGAATTGCAGAAGTGTGTCAACACAAGCAGCAAACACTGCAGTGAGTCCACAGATGTCGGCAGTCCAATGTGATAAAAATAAAGAAAATTAGCAGTCATGTTTGTGGGTGATTTTAAATTCATAGATAAAAATGATTTTGGATGTGGGCGTCCCAATGAGTTAAACGTGTTAAACTCTCTTCCCTCTTTCGATTCTCCCGATGTGACCTGAACGCAGCGCGACCCCTCTGTGCCTCCTGTGACCCGGGAAGTGAAACGGGGTGGAAACAGACAGTTTCAGGTGTGTCGACACACCGAAAAACACAGAGTGCAGGAAAGAGGCGGACTGTCGAAGCTCATGGGACTTTTGATTGTTTGTTATTTCACACATGTAGCAGTTGGTGCCAAGGTGTAATATTGTGTCATGTTGATATTAGGGTTCGACCGGTATGGGTTTCTCAAAGCCGGTACCGATATCTTTGTACTGAAGCTGATAGCTGATATTTTGTGCCAATATTCAATATCGTTAAATTTGACTTTTAATGTTTTAACGGCAAAAATTAAGAGGATTTGGGATTGTCAGGGTGGAAAAGCCTCAGAAACAGCATTTAGACAATTCTGACTTTATTATCAGAATTCTGACTTTAATCTCAGAATTTTGACTTTGATCTCAGAATTCTGACTTTATTATCAGAATTCTGACTTTAATCTCAGAATTTTGACTTAGATCTCAGAATTCTGACTTTAATCTCAGAATTCTGACTTTGATCTCAGAATTCGGACTTTATTATCAAAATTCTGACTTTGATCTCAGAATTCTGACTTTATTATCAGAATTTTGACTTTGATCTCAGAAGTGACTGATTTTAAACTCAGAACTCAAATACATTTTTCACACGTGGCCCAAATCCTCTTCCATAATTATCAGTGTGTTGGTCACTGAACACGTGCTTTTATCCAAAGTGACTTACAGTAATTCCTTACTCTGCTGCGTTCTGCCTGCCTTGTGTAGGAATCAAACCACAGACCGGGTTTTAAATCCTACTCCTGCCATCTACAAGCAGCCGTGAAGCACTTGCCTTGAGCAGGGGATGATTGTTCTGTATTTAATGTTTTTTTTTTTACACAGTAAAGTTTATTAAAGCTTGATTATGTTGTTCATGAGGTTGAGGGAGACGGAGCGTTGACATTGTTTCTAAACTTCTGAACACAACTGTAAACCTGTGAATCCACATGTATGTTTTGTGTATAAAAACTTTAATGGAAAGTTGGTCACAGTTGTTTTCTCACACACACGCACACACACACACACACACGCATGCATGCTACGTAAACTGGTGAATGTTGGGTAATTTCTTGGTATTAGGAGGGATGATTACCTTGAAGTGGCTTACGCTGTTTTCTGACATCAACCCTCCTTCTGTTCTGAGGTCAGTGCCTCAGTGGTGTGTGTGTGTGTGTGTGTGTGTGTGTGTGTGTGCGTGTGTGTGGTCATGATGCAATCACACCTCCACCCCTTGACAGAGTCTTTATGCTGCCTCTACTTCCTTGTGTTGCTTGAAACCACCAATGTCTCAGTAATACCTGCATTGGCGTCAGTTTTTCTGAGAACCAAGCAGACACTGGCTTGCTTGCACACACACGCACACGCACACACACACACACACACACACACACACACACACACACACGGGGGAAATGATAATGAGCTCTGTTGTCATGAGACAGATGGATCTTGGGAGAAAAGCGGGTTCCAGCCAAAAGATCCACAGCCCAGCACTGATCCTGTCTGATACACACACACACACACACACACACACACACACACACATATATATATACCTGCATGATCGAGCAGACAGACAAACACTTGTGCACATACACAGATGGACACACATACTCAGAGATACACTCGTACAGACAGTCTTTGCACACACAAAAGAACATGGGGTGCGCTCCAAAAGTCTGTGCCGGTGCACCAGGCGCACCGGTGGGCGTGGGTTGCACTCCGTTTAAAACTGGCACACGGCTCGAAACGCTCTTACCTATCTCAGAATTTGGCGAGGGGCACACACACACGCATGGAGAGTGACGATGGGTGGGTGTGAGTTTGATACCAAAACACACGTGTTACTTATCTGTGTTCCCATTACTTTGTTTAGAAATAAGAAATGTTGCTGAATATTGAATTATAAGGCGGTTGAAATGTTTTTACTCTTTGTCTCCCTCCATTGTCTTGTGTTGACTGTAGCGGAGATGCCGCCGGCTGACAGATTACACTCCATTTAAATGATTCAGGCCGGTGCCGCCCATGCAGCAGTGTGTAGTGAGCGGTTCACTCCTGGTTCACTCCTGGTTCACTCCTGGTTCACTCCTGGTTCACTCCTGGTTCACTCCACTGAAGCTGTTCCCTCCATATGCTGCTGTGTAGTCAGCAGTGTCCCGGCTCAGGGTTTTGGAGCATACCCATGCAGATCCTTCTCAGTTACACACACTATCCAACATCTAGACAATTTACAATAACAACACAACAGATAAATGTCTGTACAGTTTGAGCTCGTATTCAAAATGATCATTTATTGATTCCATCTTGTGAAAGACTCATTGCATCAGTGGAATATGGTCTCAATAAAAAATTTAAAATGCAAGTCTCCTTCAAAAACGATCCAAGGCACACTGTAGGGTTTGTGCAAAATTAAAATGCCTTTATTTTACATGGCAATATGTATTTAAAATGACCAACGCGTTACGACCGACATAGGTCTTCATCAGGGTCATCAGTAGTAGCTTACACACCTATATTGTGTTACACTAATGAGCTGAGTGGGAGGATGGTTCTCTATCGATGTGCAAGCCAATTGGTCAAAAAACAAGGAAGTGATACATCATCAATAGAAAGGAGAAAGAAGGAGGAGGGAAGAAAGAAAAGAGGAGGGAAGGGGGATGGAAGGAAGTGAAGAAGAGAGAGAGGAGATGAGAGCAGGGGTAAACCTAAATCATTAAAAAGAAGATAGATATAATGTGGCTACCAAGTCAAGGTGGACCTAATCCTCAATGTATAACCTGGTCTACACATTGACTACACAATCACCTTAACCATCAATAGTTCCATATATTAAAATAATTTTTTTTAGATTATTCCTGATATTTCACAGAAAAGGAGAAAAGTCTATCTCATCATTGAGGCCGGGGTATTTTGTTGCTTTCAGTCATTTATTGATATTTCTTTTTTCCACTAAACTAAACTAAACTAAACTAAACTAAACTAAACTAAACTAAACTAAACTAAACTAAACTAAAATAACCTATTAAAACATTGGGTAACACTTTAGATTAGGGAACACATATTAACTATTGACACGTTGCTTATTAA